>NC_034188.2:31926031-31931031 GCF_002021735.2 Oncorhynchus kisutch | reverse complement strand
TACACTCCCACTGTGTATGTAGAGAATATTAAACCACGAAGAAAGAAGAAGTCTCCCTGCTCATACTATGCTGAGTTTTTGATAGACATCAGACATCTGATTTCACTATACAGTTCGACTTTACAAGCATTCCAGAACATTTCTACCAAAAAAGCTTCTACGATTCTTTTGAGACTAGCCAGGTAGCTACAAGTGTCACGTTCTCACCTTAGTTCTGTTATTATATCTTTGTTTTGGTATGGTCAGGGCGTGAGTTGGGTGGGCAGTCTATGTTTGTTTTTCTATGTTGGTTTTTGAGTTCGGCCTAAGTATGGTTCTCAATCAGAAGCAGCTGTCAATTGTTGTCCCTGATTGAGAATCATACTTAGGTAGCCTGGGTTTCACTTTTGGGTTGTGGGTGTTAGTTTTCCGTGTGAGTGTTTGGTCCACACGGTACTGTTTTCGGTTTTGTATATTCACGTCATCGTTTGTTGATTTGTTCTAGTGTTCTATTGTCTTTATTAAAAAACATTATGGACACTTACCACGCTGTGCATTGGTCCTCCGATCCTTCTCGCTACTCCTCCTCAGAAGAGGAGGACGAGATCCGTTACAACGAGCCAAGCATCACAACACTTCTCTGATTTGAGCCTTCTGACAGGGGACTTAGTTTTGATAGTCTGCTGCAGGTATATTAGCTACCTAACCGCCTATTAACAGACAATCAATGTCATGTGTTAAGGCTAATTTGCATCTCTTGGCATGCAACAAACCAGTCTACTATAAGTTAACCATCAGGTCGCATCAATGCCAGTGTTCCATTTGATAAAAGGGGCTTATATTGGACCTGACGGTTGTTAAGGAGATTATCTTAAGACTGCCAAAAGGATGTATGTCTATGAACGCTGACACTGCACACGTTTAAAACCAACAACGGTGAAGACATCAAAAAACAGTGTGAAACGAGATGGTGTGTGTGTGTGAGAGTTGCTCTCTCTTGTGTGTGTGTGTGTGTGTGTGTGTGTGTGTGTGTGTGTGTGTGTGTGTGTGTGTGTGTGTGTGTGTGTGTGTGTGTGTGTGTGTGTGTGTGTGTGTGTGTGTGTGTGTGTGTGTGTGTGTGTGTGCGCGCGAGTGCACTTACGTGCATGCATGCAGCAGCCCCACATTAATTAAAGTACAAAGGCTGTCACCCATCCCTCACTCAGCGGAAGAAAGAGAAGGGAGGAAGAGAGGGCTCCAAGGAGAGATCTGTTTGAAGTCCCTGCTCTATGCCAGGCATATTCTACAGCCTGATAAACATGGGGGGTGGAGGGTGGAGGGGTTAGGATGTTTGGATGTGGAGGTGGTTATTTTGAGTTGGGTATAGGGGGAGGACTGAAAGAGATGTGATAAGGGGATGAGTCGCTGTTCATTTCTACTTCCTGGTGAGTGTTAGGTGAAGATGGGGAGCGTGTGTTGGGGCATCTCTCCCTCTCTCTAATCTCGATTAACATGAAGATGGGGAGGGGGGATGAGGGGCATCTCTCTCTAATCACTATTAACATGAAGATGGGGAGGGGGGATGAGGGGCATCTCTCTCTGATCTCTGATCTCTATTAACATGAAGACGGGGAGGGGGGATGAGGGGCATCTCTCTCTCTGATCTATATTAACATGAAGATGGGGAGGGGGGATGAGGGGCATCTCTCTCTAATCACTATTAACATGAAGATGGGGAGGGGGGATGAGGGGCATCTCTCTCTAATCACTATTAACATGAAGATGGGGAGGGTGGATGGGGGGCATCTCTCTCTGATCTCTGATCTCTATTAACATGAAGATGGGGAAGGGGAAGGGGGATGGGGGGCATCTCTCTCTGATCACTATTAACATGAAGATGGGGAGGGGGGATGAGGGGCATCTCTCTCTAATCACTATTAACATGAAGATGGGGAGGGGGGATGAGGGGCATCTCTCTCTAATCACTATTAACATGAAGATGGGGAGGGGGGATGGGGGGCATCTCTCTCTGATCTCTGATCTCTATTAACATGAAGATGGGGAGGGGGGATGAGGGGCATCTCTCTCTGATCTCTGATCTCTATTAACATGAAGATGGGGAGGGGGGATGGGGGGCATCTCTCTCTGATCTCTGATCTCTATTAACATGAAGATGGGGAGGGGGGATGGGGGGCATCTCTCTCTGATCTATATTAACATGAAGATGGGGAGGGGGGATGGGGGGCATCTCTCTCTGATCTATATTAACATGAAGATGGGGAGGGGGGATGAGGGGCATCTCTCTCTGATCTCTATTAACATGAAGATGGGGAGGGGGGATGGGGGGCATCTCTCTCTGATCTATATTAACATGAAGATGGGGAGGGGGGATGGGGGGCATCTCTCTCTGATCTCTGATCTCTATTAACATGAAGATGGGGAGGGGGGATGGGGGGCATCTCTCTCTGATCTCTGATCTCTATTAACATGAAGATGGGGAGGGGGGATGGGGGGCATCGCTTTCTAATCACTATTAACATGAAGATGGGGAGGGTGGATGGGGGCATCTCTCTCTGATCTCTGATCTCTATTAACATGAAGATGGGGAGGGGGAGGGGGGATGAGGGGCATCTCTCTCTGATCTCTGATCTCTATTAACATGAGGATGGGGAGGGTGGATGGTGGGCATTTCTCTCTGATCTCTGATCTCTATTAACATGAAGATGGGGAGGGGGGATGAGGGTCATCTCTCTCTGATCTCTGATCTCTATTAACATGAAGATGGGGAGGGGGGATGAGGGGCATCTCTCTCTGATCTCTGATCTCTATTAACATGAAGATGGGGAGGGTGGATGGTGGGCATTTCTCTCTGATCTCTGATCTCTATTAACATGAAGATGGGGAGGGGGGTATGAGGGGCATCTCTCTCTAATCACTATTAACATGAAGATGGGGAGGGTGGATGGTGGGCATTTCTCTCTGATCTCTGATCTCTATTAACATGAAGATGGGGAAGGGGGATGAGGGGCATCTCTCTCTGATCTCTGATCTCTATTAACATGAAGATGGGGAGGGGGGTATGAGGGGCATCTCTCTCTAATCACTATTAACATGAAGATGGGGAGGGTGGATGGTGGGCATTTCTCTCTGATCTCTGATCTCTATTAACATGAAGATGGGGAGGGGGATGAGGGGCATCTCTCTCTGATCTCTGATCACTATTAACATGAAGATGGGGAGGGGGGATGAGGGGCATCTCTCTCTGATCTCTGATCTCTATTAACATGAAGATGGGGAGGGGGGATGAGGGGCATCTCTCTCTAATCACTATTAACATGAAGATGGGGAGGGGGGATGAGGGGCATCTCTCTCTAATCACTATTAACATGAAGATGGGGAGGGGGGATGAGGGGCATCTCTCTCTAATCACTATTAACATGAAGATGGGGAGGGGGGATGAGGGGCATCTCTCTCTAATCTCTGATCTCTATTAACATGAAGATGGGGAGGGGGGATGGGGGGCATCTCTCTCTGATCTCTATGAACATGAAGACGGGGAAGCGGGGGATGGGGGGCATCTCTCTCTGGTCTCTATTAACATGAAGATGGGGGGGGGAATGGGAGGCATCTCTCTCTGATCTCTGATCTCTATTAACATGAAGATGGGGAGGGGGGATGGGGGGCATCGCTTTCTAATCACTATTAACATGAAGATGGGGAGGGTGGATGGGGGCATCTCTCTCTGATCTCTGATCTCTATTAACATGAAGATGGGGAGGGGGAGGGGGGATGAGGGGCATCTCTCTCTGATCTCTGATCTCTATTAACATGAGGATGGGGAGGGTGGATGGTGGGCATTTCTCTCTGATCTCTGATCTCTATTAACATGAAGATGGGGAGGGGGGATGAGGGGCATCTCTCTCTGATCTCTGATCTCTATTAACATGAAGATGGGGAGGGGGGATGAGGGGCATCTCTCTCTGATCTCTGATCTCTATTAACATGAAGATGGGGAGGGTGGATGGTGGGCATTTCTCTCTGATCTCTGATCTCTATTAACATGAAGATGGGGAGGGGGGTATGAGGGGCATCTCTCTCTAATCACTATTAACATGAAGATGGGGAGGGTGGATGGTGGGCATTTCTCTCTGATCTCTGATCTCTATTAACATGAAGATGGGGAAGGGGGATGAGGGGCATCTCTCTCTGATCTCTGATCTCTATTAACATGAAGATGGGGAGGGGGGTATGAGGGGCATCTCTCTCTAATCACTATTAACATGAAGATGGGGAGGGTGGATGGTGGGCATTTCTCTCTGATCTCTGATCTCTATTAACATGAAGATGGGGAGGGGGATGAGGGGCATCTCTCTCTGATCTCTGATCACTATTAACATGAAGATGGGGAGGGGGGATGAGGGGCATCTCTCTCTGATCTCTGATCTCTATTAACATGAAGATGGGGAGGGGGGATGAGGGGCATCTCTCTCTAATCACTATTAACATGAAGATGGGGAGGGGGGATGAGGGGCATCTCTCTCTAATCACTATTAACATGAAGATGGGGAGGGGGGATGAGGGGCATCTCTCTCTAATCACTATTAACATGAAGATGGGGAGGGGGGATGAGGGGCATCTCTCTCTAATCTCTGATCTCTATTAACATGAAGATGGGGAGGGGGGATGGGGGGCATCTCTCTCTGATCTCTATGAACATGAAGACGGGGAAGCGGGGGATGGGGGGCATCTCTCTCTGGTCTCTATTAACATGAAGATGGGGGGGGGAATGGGAGGCATCTCTCTCTGATCTCTGATCTCTATTAACATGAAGATGGGGAGGGGGAATGGGGGGCATCTCTATCTGATCTCTGATCTCTATTAACATGAAGATGGGGAGGGGGCATGGGGGGCATCTCTCTCTGATCTCTATTAACATGAGGATGGGGAGGGGGGATGGGGGGCATCTCGATCTGATCCCTGATCTCTATTAACATGAAGATGGGGAGGGTGGATGGGGGGCATCTCTCTCTGATCTCTGATCT